>NC_053389.1:521623351-521628351 GCF_905171765.1 Bufo bufo
TGGTAATATACTGATGTAGTGGGACGTGGTGCTTATGTGGTGTGATATGGCGGCATAAAATGGAGTCTGATGGATAGATGTCTGTATTATTAGAATAGTGATGTTGGTTGGTTATAATTGATCCTTTTATTTTTATTGGGGAACAGGAGGGAAGTATAAGGTTTACCTTGGGGGCGCCAACAGCAAGGGGCAACAGGCAGAAGGTGGCCAGGTGGCTGCAGGAGGAGGAAGGAAAAGATAAATGATTAAATGGATGATAATAGCATAATTGAATGAAAGACCCAATGTCTGAATGGATAAGGATGCAGAGGTAAATGACAATGAAGCTCTGCAGAGCTAATGGACGGCTTATTAAATGATAAAACTAATGAGTAAAAAAGCCCAATATCTAATATTTAATTGCAACTATATAAGGAGAGTTGAAGAAAAGCTGCAGGGGAAGGTGACAATGAAGTTCTATAGGGCTATTGTATGGCTTACCTGGGAACTCCTTCTGATGTGTGCTGCTGCTGTATCTGGCGTCGCTCACCATGTGTCTGGGAGCGCGCGCTTCTAAAGGTTAAGGGGGCGGGGACTGAGTCAGTGACGTCACGGGGGAAGCCTCTCTGGGCGGCGCTGTTCGGCTGGTGCGCTGGAGGCCGGGGAGATCCTCCTGCTGCAGTGCTGTTATGCCGAACGAGCGCTCAGGCTGGTGCTCCGGGTGTAGCGCAAGTTGGACACGGCAGATCAAAGGGGGTGGATCAGGCCGATGTGCTGATATCATAGTGGCGATGTGTGTATATGTTTTGAAAGCTGGTCCAGCGCAGCTGGTTGTAAGGGAGGGGGGAGGGCTGGGGAAATGAGGTGAGACTGGATGACAGATGGAAGGAGAAAATGGGATGGGTAGATGGACTATTGTAAATATAATGAATGAAGAATGGATGTAAATATAAATAAAATTAAATTTAAAATAAATTGAATAAAGATGAAAGATGAAAAGAAAAGAAAAAGAAAAAGAAAAAGAAAAAAGAAATGATTGAATGAATATACATAAAATGGGATATGTCTAAATATATTTCCCTTATCGTCCTCGGCAGCACAGAATGGGTTAACGTTGACCTCTTTTAGTTTCATAGGACCGCCCACCTAGATTTAAACAATCAAACAATTAGTCAATCACATAATGAGTACACCTATAAGGTCTGGTGAATAGCAACTGCCCCTTGTATTTTTTTTATGTCCTCATTTCTGAGGAATCTGCCCACCTGTCTGGTGTGGTGAAGATCGGCCACCTATGCCGTGGGGTGTGTCCCAGGCTCCAGGCCAAGTGTCCAGCAGTGCCACGGGTGTGTCCTTGGCGCTGGCACTACGCTGCATCCACGATGTGCGCGCCGGCAGGAGGTCTCTGTTGCGGTCTGATAGCCGCTGCCATACCGATGATCCGCGCAGTGTGCGCCCGACGCCCGGCATTTGAAATCCCCAGCATGCCTCTCCTAGGATCGGAGGAGGCCACCGCACTTCCGGGTTCGGGCAGCGTCTGACGTCATCAGTCAGCGCGCCCTCTGGGGCCAATGGGAAGCCGCAGGAGCGGCTGACGTCACCAGGCGGCGTCCAGGGCGCCAGATTCAAATATTTAAGTTGGATGCAGGCTGGAGCAAGCTGCCATAAGTGCCTGGCAGCCGAGCTCCTGTGAATTGAAGGTATTGTGTCAGCTGGGGTTCCTTCTGACAGAGATCCTTGCTGGTTTTGCTCATGATATGTCTGTTTTTCTCTGTTCCAGATGTCTGGGCTTCCTGGTTCTGTGAGAAAGAGGTCTAAGAAGCAGAGACACAGATATTGCCTGGCATGTGAGCAGCCCCTACCTGATGAACAGCGAGAGGACTACTGTGACAACTGTATGGCGGCTGATTCTGTCCATTCTCATAGATCTTCTGCTGGATCAAAGAGGTCAAGGAAGAAGCAATCCCGCTGCATCTCTTGCATTCAGCCCTTACCTGAGGATTCACAGTCCAATATCTGCGCTTCCTGCACTCAGCCTGAAGACGAGTCTGATGCAGAGTCCAGAAAACTAATGAGCCTCTTTAAGTCCTTTCTGACAAAGCAGAAACAGAAGGCCAAAAAGAGAAAGCGCGATCCTATCTCCTCATCCTCTGACGAGTCTCTGACGTCTGAGAGCGAAGACTCAGGCTCGGATTGGGAAGTCTCTAATATGGAGGAGAATTTCCTTTTTGATAGGAAGAATGCGAATCGCTTAATCAGAGAAGTAAAGGGAATAATGGAGACTAAGGAAGACCCTGTTGCCGCACAGGACAAGGAGAGTCTCTTCTATTTCCCAAAGAAAAAAGCTTCAGTCCTTCCAAGCCATCCAGTTCTGGACTCCATATTCCAGAAGGAATGTAAATGTCCCCTAAGGAAAATGGATCCGGGCTCAAGATTCCGTTCTGTTTATAAGACCGACTCCGCTGAGTCCTCAAGCTGGGAAGTCCCCGCCAGAGTTGATCCTGCGGTAACAAGGCTGGCTAAAAGGTCCTTCTTTCCTGCAGATGACTCCGCGCTGCTGAGGGACCCGATGGACAGAAAAGCAGATAACTTGCTAAAGAGACTGCATTCTTACTTGGCCACGTTAAGTAAGGCAGCCATGGCCACAGTACCAGTGGCTCGAGCCCTCAGAATCTGGCTAAGTCACCTAGGAAGGGACATCGAGGACGGAGTCTCCAGAGAAGACCTGCTCCTTCAACTGCCGTCCCTTAAAATGGCCGCTGAGTTTTTGTGCGACTTTCCAGTGGATTCGCTGAGATTCTTGGCTAAAGATATGGCCCTCTCAAATTCAATAAGAAGGACCTTGTGGCTCAAGCTATGGGCAGGAGATGTTGCCTCAAAGACCAACCTCTGCGCTCTACCCTTTGAGCCTGGGAGACTGTTCGGCTCTCAGCTAGACAAGCTGTTAGAAGCCAATTCGGATGAAAAATCTCTGAAGTTCCCTCAGTTTAAAACCAAGAATCGTCCAAGGAATTTTCGTCCCTTTGGTAGGCAGCCTTACCGCAGAACAGGCTATCGTGGGCGATCTAGCAGAGGCCGGTCAGACAGAAGAGTCCTTCCCAGTTCTGCTGAAAAAGCAAGAGGAAAGGAAGACCTCAGTAAAAACTCCAAGGCTGATTTCTGACGTCGAAAGCCGGTCTGTAGGAGGTCGCTTATCCTACTTCTACAACAACTGGGAGAGAATCACTACAGACAAATGGGTTCTGGATCTAATAAGGGACGGATACTCGCTAGAGTTTCTTCATCAGCCAAGAAGCAGATTTCTGTTTCAAAGAGAAGACCCTCGTATAGATCACCTGGTGGACCAATTTCTAAAGAAAGGAGCTTTAGAACGGGTACCAAGAGGTCAAGAAAAAAAGGGAGTCTACTCCAGGTTGTTTCTAGTCCCAAAAGCAAGCGGGGATTGGCGTCTCGTTATAGACCTCAGATACTTAAATCATTTTCTGAGAAAAATCCATTTCAAGATGGAAACATTAAGATCGGTGGTGTCCACTCTTCAGCGAGATCAGTTCATGGCCTCCCTGGACTTGGAGGACGCCTACCTGCATGTGCCCATAAGATCGTCCTCAAGGAAATTCCTAAGAGTGGCCGTCAGAAGAGCAGGGAGGATCCTGCACTTTCAATTCAGAGCATTGCCCTTCGGGCTGACGTCCGCACCCAGGATTTTTACCAAAATATCAGTGGTGGCAGCGGTGCATCTACGCTTACAGGCCATTCAAGTCTATCCTTACCTCGACGACTGGCTAGTGGCAGCAGCAACGGAGGAACAGTTACAACTTCATCTCCGTACAGTCATCTCACTTCTCCAGTCCCTCGGTTTCATAATGAGTTGGAAGAAATCTCAGCTCTCCCCAACGACGTCGAAAAGATTCTTGGGGATGGTGATAGACACCCGCTGCATGAAAGTGTTCCTTCCTTCAGACAAGGGTCAGAAGATCAGAGAGGAAGTGAGAACCTTGAGATCCATTCACAAGCCATCCGTACGCAGAGTGATGAAGACCTTGGGTCATCTGACTTCTACCATAGATGCGGTCCACTGGGCGAAGATCCATATGCGAGACCTTCAATGGAATATGATACAGGCAAGACGCACCAGTCATTGCGATTTGGAAAGAAGAATCAGCCTGAGGCCTTCCGTTATTCAGAGTCTGAACTGGTGGTTACAGACGGAGAAGCTCACAGTAGGGAAATCTTTTCAGTATCTGTCACCGATAATAATGACCACGGATGCCTCAGCCAGAGGCTGGGGAGCTCATGTGCAGAACAGATGGATCCAAGGGAAATGGTCTCCCCAGGATGTGCGACAGTCCTCGAACTTCAAGGAGATGAAGGCTGTTCTGGAATCGCTAGTCCATTTTCAAACCCTCCTGGAAGGAAAATCGGTGCTGGTTCGCTCAGACAACCTCTCCACTGTGTTCTACCTGAACAAACAGGGAGGAACGAGGAGCCCGTCCTTGATGAAATTATGCAAACGGATTTTCACCTGGGCAGAATCACATCTTTCGCAATTAAGAGCGATTCATATAAGAGGCTGTTACAATATACAAGCAGATCGTCTGAGTCGGATGACAGTCAGTCCGAGCGAGTGGGGTTTGAATCCGATTTACTTCAAACAAATCATAGCCAGATGGGGTTGTCCAACCTGGGATCTGATGGCCTCCAGACAAAATCGGAAACTCCAGAAGTTCTGTTCCCTGAGCAAACACGACAGGCCGACAGTGGTGGACGCCTTCTCGATGTCTTGGAGTCACCTATTTGTCTACTTATTTCCACCGGCACCCCTCAGGGTTCTACAGAAGATTGCGGTAGAAAGACCCAAAGTAATATTAATAGCACCATTTTGGCCCCGGAGGTCATGGTTTCCTCTTCTTCTCCAACTGTCCGAAGGGAACTATTGGAAGCTTCCATGTGCCCCCGACCTTCTCCTCCAGCAGGGTCTATTCCATCAGAACCTAGACAGGTTACACCTCACGGCCTGGATG